>NC_134486.1:396433731-396458731 GCF_040206685.1 Ascaphus truei
AACGATGAAAATCCTGTTCACTTATTTCACTTAAATACGGTTTATAAATGCATAATATGCTCTGCAGCTCATAGCCATTTTCTTATTGCCAAGCTCTATCATCTATAGTGGTCATACTTATTTTTACCTAAGACACAGAAACACTAACATAACGATACAAACCAAATGTATTAATCTTCTTACTATAAACATATTGTATTCACTGTTTTCGTCTTTGAAATGGGAGAGGTTACTATCCAGATAAGTAAGATACAAAATAATACAACCTGCTGCAAAATATATATATATATACACACACACACACACACACACACACACACACACACACACACACACACACACACACACACACACACACACACACACACACACACACACACACACACACACACACTGTATATAGTATTCTACATTATAAACGCATTATTTCGTGAATATGATCTTATGTGTTTGATAAATTACCGAACCCACGGGTATAGAGACATTATATAGCGTGTACATATATTAAATTAGACACATATCAATGGTATTTAAGCACACACACACACATTATTATTTTTTACATTTAGACCCAAAAGATGTTGTCACTGTACCAATGATGCCAGGTGCAAAAGTTTGCTATTTCATGTATTACATTCCATTGATCAGTATAGAGAAGTACCTTATACCAGCGAAACAGGAGAATATAAAAGCTATTATGAGATAGAGATGATCCATTATAATAAATGCATATATATTAACCCTTCACTGCTAGGCAGGCCAGCAACGCATTGCAATTCTTTGCGTGAAAGTAACGTGATCATAAACCAAAGACGAGTTAATGTGAATATTGCAATACAAATCCCATCAGACACATTGGTTGTATAATTAGTGATAACATAATAGTATCACATCATTGCTGCAGCATTTTAAATGATCGCCTTACAAATTAATTTAACAGTGGTAATCCCCTTTGACAGTTTTCAATGTTGCAATTAACTCACGAATCGACTTCCAACCTGTTCTATTTTCACCTTTCACAGATGTCGTTCTGATAGTGTTTAAAACGCTCATTTGGGCGCTAAATAATCAAGGTTGACATAAAACTGGTACAATTCTGATGTCAAAAATAATAATAATAATCATTAAAAAAAAAATAACAAATAATAATTCAATAAATACATTACATATAACACCACACGTATTTGCTTTAAAAAATGTATTCTGTGATACATCTAAGGCTGATGTTTTCTCTATTTGTTTTTTAGCTTGAAAAAGTTAATATATGTTGATACTCAAATGTGTTGTACATCACATGTCCATTTAAAGGTGTTTTTGCACTGTAATAATTCATTAGTTGCTCTGTTTCAACTACTTGGAATTGCTTCAGCTGCCAAAATTCTGCTCAGACATTGTCCAGAAACTGTTCAGAGAAACAAATTATTGAAGGACTAGTATATACATTATAAACCCACACTATATACTTTCTGTACACACTGTAAAGAGGGAATTGTCTAATTACCATCACATATTCCTGTATGTTTATCTATATGCGTATTTTATTTTGTTGCTTACACATAATACTGTTTATTTCACTGTGAATTGTATTAATGGTGCACAAGACCGATATGAACGCCAATTAAATAGTTGTACTAATAAAAGAACATATTTTATTTTATTTAAAAGAAACAGAATACGTTAATAGCTATGTTTATGTCTAAATATTTTATTTTTTTAACAAACAATGGTGGTGCTCAATTTGTGTATATATTTCCTTAAGAAATTGTCTTGTTACAATGGACAAATTCATGAAATTATCTCAATTTGTTTTTAGAGATATAACCTTAGAATGATTACGGAAGCTTATTTTCGGATACACAACAGTAAGGCACATTTACGTGGGTTAATTGGGGATTTATTTACACTCCATCTTTAGTTAGAATATATCTGTTTGATAATGACACTTTTGACACCAAATTAATGAATGGATTAATTTATTAATTAATGTGGCTAATTACGATAATCTGACCGGGAGCCGTAGAAAAATCTAAGAAAGAAATGAAAAGTGTGATAGGTGAAGTCAAAGGAGAATACATGATCAACTTTCAGAGCTTAACAGTAACAGCAAGACAGACAGAGAGACACACCTGTGTGTGTATGAGATAGTGTATATATATATATATATATATATATATATATATATATATATATATATATATATATATATATATATATATATATATATATATATATATATATATATATATATATATATATATATATATATATATATATATATTGGTTGACAAATCACCAAAAAATCTACTCGCCACATACATCCATGTCTTAGACATGTGAATGTGCTCACAAGTGATCTTTTTGTTTGCTGTATATATGTCACTCACAATGTGGCTGGGTGTACACCGTGCAGAGTCAGATAGAACACCATTAATAGTACAAAACAGGACAGGAACGCCAAAATACAAAAAGCTGTTTATTTATACTGCAGTCTCAACTTTTCAGCTCACACTAGTGCAAGCCGAAGAAGTAGAGATGATAAAGCACACCCTTTGTGTATTTTGGAGTTCCTGTCCTATTTTCCTGTTCTCTCTGTCCCTCATATAAAGGGGTAAACGGAAAGAAAGAAAGGAAGAAAGAAGGAGAGAGAGAGAGAGAGGGAGAGAGAGAGGGAGAGGGAGAGGGAGAGGGAGAGGGAGCTTCAGAATATATTTTCTTTTTGTAATAAAAGCATTAGAAACAGGAAAAAGTGTGTGTGTGAGAGAGAGCATGTCATACATGAATTATATACATAAAAGTAAGGAGTCCAGTGACACAAACACAACAATTGAATGTACAGTATAGGGCAGTGTGTGACCAGCTGTGATAGAGGCAGGTCCCAGGAGTCTCTGATCAGTGAGGAGGAGGGTGGGGGAGGCTTTATCTGCACGAACTGACTTTGAATGGAACAGTTACAGAATCCTTACATTACTTATCTCATTGTAATGTCACAACTTCAGAGACACTTTCCCAAACAAATGTCACATCTGTTTACTCGGACAACCCTCTTAAAATAACCCCACATGCAAAACTAACAAGATGAACTATGCTCAAAGTAGTCTCAACTCTCCCAGTGATGGATTTCAAATCAAAGCACAGTTGGTGGTAAATGAAAACCCTGATATCAGACCCCAGCTCCCAACTCATTATACATGTCACCTGGAGTTGGAACCATATATCAACACCAGCAACAAGCCCCCTATTTCACAATGTTCAGGGACTTTCTAAAAGATGACCAAATCTCTGCTATCATTTACCTTGCACCCAAATAATAATATAGAGTGCAGAATAAGTAGCTAATAGTAATCAAAAATATTATATATATATATTTATTTGATTACCATTTGTATTACTACTGCGAAGCGCTATGTACAGTAATTGCGCTATATAAATAAAGACATACAATACAATATATAGATTGCAAGCTCTTTGGGACAGGAACTCATGTTCCTATTGGTTTGTCTGAAGCACATATTCCCATTGTGTAATAATATTATGCCATGTGAATTGTAAAGCGCTCTGTACGTGGATTGCGCTATACAAATAAAGATATACCTACATACATGCACGCGCGCGCACACACACACACACACACACACACACACACACACACACACACACACACACACACACACATACACACACACACACACACACACACACACACACACACACACACACACACACACACACACACACACACACACACACTTATTTAGCAGTCACACTAAAAGTGGTCAATGCATAAATGTATGGGGTAGATCAGGGGTCCCCAAACTACGGCCCGGGGGCCACATCCGGCCCACCACAAGATTTTATCCGGCCCACCACAAGATTTTATCCGGCCCACCACAAGATTTTATCCGGCCCACCACAAGATTTTATCCGGCCCACCACAAGATTTTATCCGGCCCACCACAAGATTTTATCCGGCCCACCACAAGATTTTATCCGGCCCACCACAAGATTTTATCCGGCCCACCACAAGATTTTATCCGGCCCACCACAAGATTTTTTCCGGCTCACCACAAGATTTTATCCGGCCCACCACAAGATTTTATCCGGCCCACCACAAGATTTTATCCGGCCCACCACAAGATTTTATCCGGCCCACCACAAGATTTTATCCGGCCCACCACAAGATTTTATCCGGCCCACCACAAGATTTTATCCGGCCCACCACAAGATTTTATCCGGCCCACCACAAGATTTTATCCGGCCCACCACAAGATTTTATCCGGCCCACCACAAGATTTTTTCCGGCTCACCACAAGATTTTATCCGGCTCACCACAAGATTTTATCCGGCTCACCACAAGATTTTATCCGGCTCACCACAAGATTTTATCCGGCTCACAGCAACTTGAAATATACATATTTTTGCTCATTATATATAATTTCCCAGTGTAAGCACGGCGTCCTTTCTTTGTAATTGTCACATTTCTCTTTTGTTCTTGAATCATATCATGCTGATTACCCCCAAAAGATCCAAATAAAACTTATTCCTTCATTTATAAAATATAGATACATTTTTTTTTATTTTTTATCTTTTTCGCCCGCGAAAATGTGTAGAATATAAGATGTGCCCGTAGTACTGAAACGTTTGGAGACCACTGGGGTAGATCCTCAAAAGGTCGTTAATTTCTAGCCAATAAGGTTCTCTAAATAGGGAAGGCACATTATTTTAATGGGGAACCTCAAAGCTAACGAGAAAAATAACGTTAGTCTGGTTCTATAGTGCGGGCGCGTGGGAGCTTGGAGCGGACCGACGAGGGAGAAGATGAGGAAATTAATGATTTTGCGCCGCTACCGGCGCTGTAATGTATGTATGTATGTGTATGTGTGTGTTTGTTTGTGTGCGTGTATGTGTGTGTCAAAGTTAAATAAATAAAAATTATTTTTATTACATTTTTTTATTTTAAAAATATTATTTAATACATAACTCACAATCTCTACACACACCTACACATACACATACACATATATACACACATACACACACAGTACCTTCACTCACAGCATACACAGCATACACACGAAAGGCACGCGCACACGCGCAGCCGCACACAGTATAGAACGGCCCTTAGTAATAGTAGCAGAGCTATTAATGGCGATTAACATGTCTCAGAGACACGTTCTCTAATGCGCTGCGCATGCAAATTAGTCACACATTAAGGCACGTTATATTAAGCACGCTTTTAATAGAGATTTTCATGCACCAAAAGCTAATGCAAATCTTGTTCTAATAAAATTGAGAAATGTATCCTTTATATACTTATTAACTTTTTTCACTCAATTATATGGTATATAATGTTATAATGACTGTATAAAGTATAGGTGTACAATAATGTATATCCATACATATCAAGGACAACCTTCATTTATTTGAATTGTGCACTAATAAAAATGAAATATGAATTTATATTGTTGAGGTATGTATAGACATACATTATTATACACCTCTACTTTACACAGTTATTATTACATGATTATACTATATTAGCTCGCAAAAACATACCATACATTAATAACTAAAAAACATACCAACATTAATAACTAAAAAACATACTATAGTTTATGAAATGTTTCAGACATTTCTAGGATCAATGATATACATCTTTTTATGACACATGTAACTTTTTGTAATGAAAGGGTTAAGTTAACTTTTAGGCTGTTCCAAGAAATAACGCACTGCTAATCAGGGTCTGGGTGGGAGTGAGAGCAGTTTTGGAAGGTACTAAATATTGTAGTATTATTACCAAGTGCTAACAGTAACAGAGGTTTGAGGATCTGTGTTGTTAGGTAAACTGCTCATTACCATATGATTTGCATATGATTTGCATATGTATGTATGTATGTATATCTTTATTTAGATAGCACTATTTCAGTACATAGCTTCACAACTGTAACACATGTGACATAATAATATCACCCATCATTGGAATAAGAGCTTGAGACATCAACGTAACATTGGGAAACATGAGTCTCTGCCCTGAAGAGCTTACAATCTAAGTAAACCAGAAATCCCTTAAAATGTACCAATTCGTTACTTTTAAGGAAAATAGCAGGAGATGCAGTGCTGAGCACCTTTGGGGATACCATTATGGATATGGTTTAACTTAAATTGAGATAACACAAGGATAGAAAGACCTGCTGAGGTCTCCCAAGTGTGTGTGTGTGTGTGTTTGTGTGTGTTTGTGTGTGTTTGTGTGTGTGTATGTATGTATGTATGTATGTATGTATGTATGTATGTATGTATATATATATATATATATATATATATATATATATATATATATATATATATATATATTAGGTTATGGTAAATTATAGTAAAAAGTGATGCTTTGTTAGGAGCACACACACACGCGATTCAACCATACAACACTTTGTACTCATCACTTTACAATATAATCCTATACAACAGATGATCATATGCATACAGATACAGTGACACACAACATGGAAACATTAGTATATCTGAAGATTTACAATCTAAATATACACTGACAGCATAGACATTTGCAATATAACCTACACTGGATACAGGTACATACACCCCCAACTGTGCAAAAACTCGAAGCTTACTTCAAACAAATGAAAGAGATATTCATATTCTTGTTGCTATGATATGATATACCAGTATATTCTGTGTATTAACCCCATCCCCAACTTCTCACCATATAGTGCTGCCTATTGCTTTAAGACAAAGAGGCAGTGCCACAAATACTGCAGTGTTAAAGCCACGCTAAAAATGAGAAGTAGCCTGGTTGAATTCTGTACAGATAATGCAAGTCTTTCCTGCGAGGTCTTTCTGCTAATTCCCAGGAACAGCTCATATCTGCAGTAACCTTGATGGTGCGAATATAAGAGGCAGATAAATCAGCCTTATTCATAGTCTGGAAAGTGGACAATTTAACTATACATACAGTTAGTTGGAAAGGGCGAATTCCGTTTTCCAAAGGACATGCTTTGGATTGATACAATAACACAATATCATCATTTACTAAATATCAGTTTCACTGTCTAAATAATATTGTGTAAAGGAGCGCTGCGGAGTGACAATATATCAGTGGCATTATTTTCTATCAACATTGTTACAAGTAGACGGATAAATAAAAATAGGGATATTTTTCACATAATAAACACTTTTCCTAGGACACCCTAAAATATTTTGATCAATGAAAATATGGTCTTTCTAATCACTATCAAATAAAAATGTATGAGAAGTATGAGAAGTTAGGCAATAAACACCATTATAGTGTGTGTGTGTGTGTGTGTGTGTGTGTATATGTAAGAGAGATATATATATACATATATATATATATCTATCTATCTATCTATCTATCTATCTATCTATCTATCTATCTATCTATCTATCTATATATATATATATATATATCGTAAAAAGTGCAATTTGTATGAATAGTTAGTCAATAAACACCATTTTACTATATACTATATACTCAAATAGTGCAATGAAATGTATAATGAGATAGTGGACTAAATCTATATCTCTAGCCCATCTGTAAATATATTAATATACCTTCAAGTACAAATAAATAGACAGTAACATACACCTATATTTAACACTTTAGTTGTAGTTAATATTACTCGGCATTATCTGGTATACAAACACCCCCCCCCCCCCCCCCCTCTATTCACTGCTTGGCCTGGATCTTCTCCCCTGTACATACAGCCGGTGATCACTCTGCCTGGACCTGATTGATGGCAAATGTCCTGATTGCTGTCATTGCCATATTAATGTGGTGTGTGGTGACAGTAGTTAGTAAATAGATGCTGACTGGGGGCAGAGTTGGGGAGGACGCCGGGTTGTCTCCTCCTGCTGCCCAGACACTCAGGCGCTGGGGTCAGAGCCCGGGGAGACCCAGCTCCCTTCCATAGCCCTCTTCTGGATAGAAGGCAGAGAGGAAAGAAGGCAGGAAGAAGCCATCAAGCTGGGGGAAGAGCCTCCTGACAGGCTCATTGGATTGAGTTCAAGTTGGCTGGAGTTTCCATCGTTCTTATTCTGTATGGAAGTCTTAGCTGTGCTCAGAGCACCATAACATGCTTACAGGACCCATTAACCCCTTACAGCATTGAAACAAACTAAGGGATTAGGTATCAAAGGGGGCTACTTACTAACCAATCTCCATCTGCCAAACTGGGGCAATAAAACATGCCCCCCCCCTCCCATTGGAACCAATGGGATTCTTTTCCTTTGATAAGTTTGTATGGTTTTTTTTTTTTGCTCAATTGTACCCCCAGATTTGCAGCTGTAATAATAAGATTATTGATAAATAAACCCCTTTGACTACCAGCTGCATACCTGGGGCATAACCACATTTATGAAGGAAAATGTCTCATTGGCTATGGTGGCATTTTTTGTTTGGATAAATATGGGGCCACTTTTTTTGCTCTAATTTTTTTTAATTAGCGGCAGATCTGGTGCGTCACCCACAGACAATCTTAGCGAATCTCCCCCCCAAATATCCTTTACCTATCTTTCCATAGTGGCACTCAAGAAAAGGATAACTGGAGAAGCTCTTGCGTTGTTTTGAAATTGCTGTGACATTAATTGCTAAAATATTTTAAATGGGGAGGTACTTTGGTGCATATGTATCAAGGCAAAAGTGGTATAATTCCGAAGCAAAAATCCCCATTGAGATCTCAGTCTTATAAGTATGTCTGCTAATAGTCTGTGGGGTGCACATAGTAACGTCTCCTGGCTGCCACACCGGGACAAAACCAGCGCAACAAAAGCACCATATCACAAAGGAGCATGGGATAGAAGGAATGCCACAGAAAGCTATCTGGGGCTATGTACATAGTGTTGCTAATGGAATATTTGGCATTAAATGTACTAAAAAATACCCACAAGTATATTTGTGGCGTGTGCGCCTTTGTGCGCAGTCAGCAGCAGGAATGTTTTTTAGTCAGACACATCTGTGCAAACAGGTGTTAGAAGAAGTGGTGCAGCAGTGATGTCTGTGACGCACAGATGTACATTTTTGCTGATATTATTTTATACATGCGTCAAAAATCTAGTAGAAACAGATTCAAGATGCAACACCAAGTTTGTCCTTGAAAAAGAACGCTGTGACGTTTGAAACGCGTTGGATGGGTCTTTTGTCACATTAAAGTGCCCTTTTAATTTATTTTTGATTCCGGGTCCTTCCTGCTCCGTTTTTGCTTGTGCGCTTTGTTCTCCATTTATTCCTGCTTACTATAATATTGGAAGCTGCACAGCCTGCCTACCACTCCTAGGATTTGTGAGTATTGTTTATATTTCAGGGGAACCTGCCAATGAGACTGATGGTGGGTGGACTTGTACCATCTACCACCTGTCTCAGGAGGATAGTACCCATACTAGTGGTTATTATGTATTAATACCATTACTCATTTCTTATACCTTGGATTAGTGGTTTGGCTTGCATTATTTTTTTATTCCTGGCATTGGAGCGCTTTAGCCTATTTTTCCTGTCCTGGTGTAAAGCCTACACGTGCAGTTTAAATTATGGGCACATAGTTAGAAGGGCTTAAATGGCTATGCATCATGGAATAAGTTGTTGATGCAGCATGGATGTTTTATTATACAATTGAACTAATTGATCTATGTTCATAGTATGGCTATAATAAAATATTTTAAAATAAAATTAGATGCTTATTAATGCTAGTTATATGCATCGTGACAAAAAACAATAAATTATATATGCTGTAATAAAACTATTTGTCTGTATCTAAATATTCGCTGCCCCTTGTAAAGGAGGAAGCAATGCAATGTGTTCAATTAACAATAAACATGGTTATATTAAATATTTTCACGTTGCGTCAGCGCTCGATTTGAAACTAGCCATGTATCAAGCAGGCGTGTGACACAGCGAAATGCGTCAGACACTGATCTACGTGTCACTTGTAACAAGTCACATAAATACCACAACATTTTTTATTAGGGTTAGTTCTACTTTCTACCACTAAGTTCTTGACACAATGTTTTTTTGTTTTGTTACGAAGGCCGTGTTAGTACACGGAACCCTTTACGATTTTTTTCTATTGATAAATCTGGTGTAATTGCTTTCCACTGGTTTTACAGCCGGGAGACTTTAGCATCCAGTATCTAGTGTCTTATTCACTAATCAGTGAAGTTGTTAATTCATCGTTAATGTTAATTACCCCCCAGTGTAATAGTATTTAATGACTTTGGAGATTAGTGAGGAATTTTCAACCCCTGTAATTGATCAGTAATTGAAGCTATTTTCCTCAGAATGGTTGGTACTAGGAGGGTTAGAAGTCATCCAACTGACTGACACACACATTTTATAATAGGATGGATCCAAATTTGCAACTAAGTCATCATTTTGTTCCCATTTTCTTGCTGTCACTTCAGGGGATAGTTTTTTTTAATTTGGAGAATACTGAGGGAGAAAATCTTGCTCTCGAAAGCTTGTCTCTAAAATATATTCTTAGTTATCTACTATTGATTTAACCGTCTTTATTTTGTGCCCAGGACATATGTAAAAACGAAAGGTAACGCTCAATGTTTTTATCCTGGTGAAATATTTTATAATTAAATAATAAATAAATCATTGAAGCACTCGCTTATTTTTGCACAACTTTAACTGTAGATCTAGGACATGATACAGAAACAACTTATAAAGTCCTCCAAAGCCAAGTTGGGTTAAATCCTTCTGACTACAGTCTACAACAGGGGTGGTCAACCTTTTTTTCAGGCCGGCCAATAAATGGGCCCCAATTTTTGGGTGGGCCGATGTCCCACTGCCCCCTACATCCGGTTTAAATGAGTAGCTTAAACCTAAATGAAATAATGAATGGACATGGATAACAAAAATATTAAAATGTTACACAAAATGTTATTGAGAAGAGAAGAAAAAATGTAAAATCATAATAAATAAGAAAAAGAGGACTCTGAATGTACAATGTCTCAATGTGATTTCTAAACTTGCATTTCAGATAACAGTTTCTCAATATTAGGATTGATTTCCAATAGTGATAAGAGACTGAGACGGCGCCAACGTGAGCGCCATTCACTACAGATCCGCACTTATTTTTAACAAATGTTCATTGCCGAAAACGTCTGCTCACAAAACCAATATGGGGAACAATTTACATTTCATTTGAATGTAATGATTTAAATTTATTTGATTTATTTTAATGTTTTTTTAATTGTTCAAGAAGTTATTAAAATGGGGTCCATTTTCAAAATGTATGTTAACATTCATAAGTTGATTTTTTAGTTTGATTTTTTTTTTTTTTTTGCTCATTCATCGCGAGTGCCCATTCCAAATGCCACCACGGGCCGCAGCTTGTCCACCCCTGGTCTGCAACCTATGTAGGAAATAAGATTAACAAGCTTTCCATAGGTGGGCTTTTCATAAATGTATACCCTTGAGTGCCAGATGGAGACCAGCAACATGCGGCAAAGGGAAGGGTTTAATTGTTTGAATTACTTCTTTACAGACTCTTTTCATTCATCTGGTTGATTTGCATGTGAATCCCACTACTGCCACCACTATGAATGACACACATAGTTCTGGTATTATGTATATTTCGGACAGTTATTACTCGAACAATTCTGGAATATCAATATAATGTATGGTTTATCAATGATACCAGGATTCTGTTTTTTTTTTTATAACAAGCTTTTATTGATCATTTTTCACGAATAGAGGGAGGGGGTACATAAAATAAATAGGGCTGGCGGGAGAACATTGGTACATATAATCTTGAAGTATCACATTTGGGGATGGATTACGAAAGAGGGGACGGGAACAGCATTTGTACATATATAATATAGTGAGCATCAGTTTAGATACAACATAAATCACAACGTTCATTGTATTTTAATCTAGATATGCGGATATACCTGCGGGTCATAACCAAGGGGCCCAAGTCTCCGAGAATGGCGAGGTGGAGCCATCCAGATAAGATGAAAGTTTTTCCATGTAAACTATATGCCAGATTTTATTGTTTATTTGATTCCGTTTTTAACTGAACCCCCCCGCACCCCGCAACCCCCCCCCACCAACAACCAATAAACACAGGAAATTACCTGTGATCTGTCCACAGGTAGAGACAAAGACATCACAAGGGATTATAGAAATTACACAAAAGTGCATCGATAAACACCAAATTCAAATGCGTATTAAAAAAAAAAAAAAAATTGTTAACACAGATTTTTTTTCAATAAAATGAAAAAAACGGAAAATAAATAAATATACACAGATTTTCCGAGAAAAATAAACGCAGAAAACGGGAATCCCTAACTATAGATAATGATTAGACAATGTTGAGTTTTAGAGACAGTGATTTGGGCTAATTCTTTAACGGCATGTTGTTAATATGTGGATGGGGCCCTGTGATCATCTCTTCCCTTGGCCGTCGGCCTTCCAAATGAGTGATCTTATTAGTCACTTAATATCGGAGGGATTTCCTTTACTGTAAACACTCCTCAGTCTTCTCATATGAAGTGTCTCTCACACAAATAAACACAGACGCACGCTGGCAGCTTAAGTGCTGGGCTGGCATCTTCTCCTATGTACTCTGCTTCCCCGTGGAGCTGTGCAAGATACTCAGCATGGCACGATCTGTAATAACACTTAGAATGCTAATACAAGCGCTCAGTATTATTGTCATGTGTTCATGGCGGGGGGGGGGGGGACATATTCTGCAGCACAATACACATATACACACGTTATATATAGTGGCGAGAAAAAGTTTGTGAACCTCTTAGGATTTTCACATATTTCAAACATAAAATGTAATTAGATCTTAATCGATGTCCTAATAAAAGATAAAGATAACCTGACCAACAAATGACACAAAAACATGATACTTTTTCGACATTTATTTATCCACAAATGATTCAACATTCAATATCCGTGTTGTGAAAAAGTATGTGAATCTTTAGATTCAGTACCTGGTGGCGCACTCTTTAGCAGTAATGACTTCAACTAAGACTGAGGACCCAGTACCTCCGCTGCACGCGCGCCCGCGAGACTGGTGGCGCGTGCAGCCGATTCCCCAGTCTAAAGGGAGCTGCAGGGCATGACGCGGGAGGGGGGCGGCCGTGACATCACCCGGCAGGTTCGCCCTCATTGGCTAAACCGCCGGGGGGCGTGGCTTAGCGCTCCGTCGCAACTCCTGATCACAATTCTCTTGCGGGCAGGAGTCACAGTCGGCAGAGCGCAGCGCCCCCCCCCTCGCAGCGGGCCCGGTCCCATTGTGCAGCGGCTATTGTCCCTGCAGCATCCCCAACAGCGGGCGCTGCAGTAGTCAGCGGGGACCAGGCCTAACTCTTTCCTGTAACTGCTGGTCAGTCTCTCACATATCGGTATTGAGGAATTTTGGCCCATACCTCCTGACAGAACTGCTTGAACTCAGTGACATTTGAGGGCTTCCTTGCATGGACAGCTCGCTTCAGCTTCTGCCACAACATTTCGATGGGTCCGAACATTGACTAGGTCATTCTAAAATGCAGAATTTCTTCTTCTGCAGCCATTCTTTTGCAGATCTGCTTGTATGTTTAGGATCATTGTCTAGTTGCATGACCCACTTTAACTTCAGCTCAGAGATGGATGGCCTGACATTCTCCTCTAGAATTTCTTTTGATTGTGGGACCACGTGTTTCCACACACCAGTTTGGTGAAGACCAAACTCACAAAGTTTCTGATCTTCATATAGGGTGGGGCCTCCCAAACTCACACCTGAAGATCTACCTATTTAAACACCTGATTATAATTATCCCCTTTAATTTTGCTGATAAAACTAAGGGTTCACTTACTTTTGCACCTGCCTTGGGTCTTAATTACTCATTTTTGTCTAGTTCATACATCATTTTGTTTCAAAAGACATGGAATTGGTTAATATAAACCACATTGGATATTTAAGAAAAGACTGGTTTTGATTCAAGAAGGTTATCATGGAAAAACTACGTAATTTCCGTAATTATCATTGAGGTTCATAAATTTTTCTCTACGTTGTACATCTATCTATCTATCTATCTATCTATCTATCTATCTATCTATCTATCTATCTATCTATCTATCTA
Organism: Ascaphus truei; assembly: GCF_040206685.1. Taxonomy (NCBI): domain Eukaryota; kingdom Metazoa; phylum Chordata; class Amphibia; order Anura; family Ascaphidae; genus Ascaphus; species Ascaphus truei. The sequence goes on from NC_134486.1 coordinate 396,447,835, forward strand.
TCTATCTATCTATCTATCTATCTATCTATCTATCTATCTATCTAACTATCTAACTATCTATCTATCTTAAATTACAATTTCGGTAATAATATTTTCAGACCTACCTTAGATATAAATCTGACTTAATACAGTATGTCAACAATATGTATACATATATTAAGGGCAAAATCCAATAAATGTCTCAGTGGCCATTGAGGCCATTTTGGGCCGATAATACCCATTGAAGCCTTCGGTGCCCCACACATAAGACTCTGTACTTGGCCACAGGACAGGCACTCTGCCACTGATATGAATGGAAGTAAAGGTATGCTAGAGCTTGGCACCATTCGTGGATCTGGGCCACCATGAGCCTAAAACTGGAGCCCCTCTTGTCACTGTACATCGGGGCTGCAATGGTAGTATTGTGAGAATGGTAACAAAATTCAGACGCCCACCTTCCCTATTATGGTGTTAGCAGTAGGTAGGGAAATACTTCCCTAGACATGGAATGCCGACTAGCAGATCGAAGTAGTAACATTGATCACAGATCCCCTGTTTTCATGGATAAAAGTGGACATGCAAGCAAGAAATTGGTGCTCCATACCCCCAGTTTACCATTGCATTTCAAACACAATGTCTATGCCGTCTCCAAGACTTAATCATTTTAGATTCATTTTCCAGCTTCTCAAATGCTGACCTTCAATAGCAGGTGGTGCAACAAAAAACACACAATGCGGGCTACTTTTTATTTTTTTTAGGTGCTAGTATCTCTCTGGGGAAAGATTAATGGCAACATTTGTAAAACTGTAGCAGTCAGGCCTGAATTGTAACAGATTTTTGTAACAAAGGTCACAGCAGCTGCCCCCCCCCCCCCAATTTTTCTCTGCGTCATTATTTCCCCAACATAGAAAGCTACTAGAATGTTTAAAAAGCAACGATGTGCCGAAAAAATATATAGAAGGAAATGTCAATTTAGTCGAATTGCAGCTGTAACTGCGGACTAATGATATTTTGGGGACAAAACAACAGGTTGGCAGAGAGAGAAAAGAGGGGTATGATAGAAATGTTAAAATATATGTCAAATCGCTGGAGAGAAGTATATTTAAAATAAAAAGCAGTGCGAGAAATAGAGGCCATTCTTTGAAACGTGAGGGTGGGCGGTGCCTTGTTCAGGAAGGAATGCGAGGAAGAACATTTTGACGGAAAAGGTGGTGGATACATGGAATTGTCTCCCAGCGGAGGTGGTAGAGGCTAATACTGTAAAGGAGTTGCTTGGGGTAGACATAAGGATATCCTAAATATGGAAGGAACACACAGGATCTGATAGGGTCTGAAGTTTCCCCGGGTACAGTATGTATGTATAGCTTTATTTATACAGCACCCACAGTGTACTCAGCGCTTTACAAAGACAATGCAGCGCAGTGAATTATAATACAATAAACCCAACCCAGTCAGACAATAGGAAAGGAAATCCCTGCCCCGGAGAGCTTGCAATCTAAGTGGCACATTGAGACACTTACAGGGACAGGAGATGGGGGAATAAGGGATATCAGAATGGGTAATTAGGCCATTGTACAGGATGCATGTGCTTTTACAGGTGGTACTAGGTAATTTCTGCCCCCCCCCCATAAGCAGGTCATACTAAAGGAAATAGTAGCTTTAACTATCCTTACATTCCAGAGCTGTGACAAGTGACAACTCTTGAAGTTGAACAGTCACTGGACATCTGTGAGACACTAGGCAGATGTGACATGCAGTGAGTCATATTAGAAGTCAAAATGTAATTTGCTTAACACAACATGGTGTATTACACCCGTGGGGTCCTGCTGGTGTGGATGATGGGAGAGGCGTTTGGTGGAAGTCCTATTTCTGGAAAACATTTGGTACAGACGCATGAAACTGATGGCTTATGTTTCATACAATTGACACTGGTTTCTAAGGCAGAGGTGCTCAAATCTAGTCCTCAACCCCCCCCCCCCAACAGGTCAGGTTTTCTGGCTATCCCAACTTCAGCACAGGTGGCTCAATCAGAGGCTCGGCCTTCAGCTGAGCCTCTGATTGAGCCACCTGTGCTGAAGCTGGGATATCCTGAAATCCTGACTTGTTGTAAGGGAAGGGAGGGCGCTTGAGCTCTCCTGTTCTAGGGCACCGTATCTTAACTACATCTCGGTGCTGCCATCTCCACTAATACACCAACGGGACAATATATACTGCAGGAAGTGCGGAAACTGATGCCTACAATTACAATATGAAGTGACCACTCCCTTAATTCCTCCTGCTGCTCCGTATGATCTGCCCACGTATTGTCTTCTGATGCAGTGATGGCCATGCGTTGCATGGCGGGTTAAGTACCATTTAAACATGGGCAATAGGTAAATAAAGCAAATAACGTACATCACAACCGGTACGTGTACGTAACACACTTGAGGCATATCCACTTGAACGGTAAGGCGTCTTTCGGCACAGGAAGATGCCTTACAGAATAGCATTGCTTAGCAAGCATGGGCCAATCCGGAGAATGGACAAACCGTATGTGTTTAATGACCACACATTGGTGCAGTTTTTTGGCATGTCTACGTAACGTGGGAGTGTAAGAAAGTTAGCGTGTGACTGGCAAAATGGAACGAAGAGTTTACAAAACAGCAGCTACTATTGTTATGTGCCAGTGTCTCACAGTACAAGCCGATCTCAGGAACGCACACTGTTTCATTTTGTGTCTAATCATCTGGCATACAAGATATAATAGGAAGTTATGTCAGGATAATGTTCTACTATAAAAACAAACAGAATGTCCCCTCCTTGTGTCTCCTGTGTAAAGCCCTGTGTTGCATCTTCTTTCTTAATCCCAGGAACAGCATTCCTTAAATATCCACTGCCACTTACAATAAACAACGTTTTATTTTATTTCTAATTTCTCCATTTAACTCCCCTTTCTGTTTTTACTGGGATCACATCATTCACGGCTTAATGCTTCTGCACTTTATTATTTTGTAGAAAATATTGATGTTATCTTGTATTTTTGGGCCCCTTTAAAAAAAAAAAATGTAGATCTTTGAAATGAAATAATACCTACAGTTAAAAATAACAACAGAAGAAGGGATTTCCCGAAAAACCTGACCTGTCGGTGGCCCTTGGGGACTGGAGTTGGTTGGCCGCTCCTGGCTTATTATGATTAAAACTATCCCTGTAGGACATGGGACAGATACATAAATAGTAATAGAGAACTAGGAAAGTATTATTATAATTATCATTATTATGCTTGTAACCCAGAGATAGGTGGCAGTAAGATAGGGTTAAATCAGAAGCCCCCCCACCACGACCTGCTCATTTTATGGGGGGTAGGAAGAGTCTGAAAAGGGACCTCATACAACTGATACCCATAGTCCAGAGAAATGGTATTATTTAGGATGTGGTGTGGGACCTTTTTCAATGGTATGAATGGGGAGAATCCTTACAGTTAGAAACCGGTAATAGGTCTCATTTATTAACTGGTTTGCAGGCAGCTTCTTGCTTAAAGTCATTTTAAAGCTGCAGACCAAGCAATATCCTACATGTGTGTTTAAAAAAAAAATCAGCTCTGTACTATGACAAAATACTAGTAGCATTTAAAAGAAAATCAAGCTACACACAAGGAAAACTCCCGCACCGCCACAATGTGAACCACGTTGAGGTGCTTACTAGGTAGGGGATTAAAGTATACAGGAGAAAAGGAAACCTAGTATATCAGCACTCAGTCAAACTAAATGTATAATGACATAGTTAAAATACTTTATTAATAAACAATGAATAAAAAAATGGGCTTTCAAATCAGAAAATGTGTCAAACAGCACGTGACTGTGATCATTGGTAACTTAACCAAAGGTAGTTAAGTAGTGTATACATATGGAGATCCTTTATGGATATTTAGGATCTGATGCTATGTATATAGCCTCCTATATATATGGAGATAGGTCCGTGATGTAACCACCATACACTAAATGTCAATCCTCGTGTAAATGTATATTCTCAGAGCGTGTATGTGCTCTGAATCTATGGTGACATATAAGTGGTGTACAGGTAACATCTATGCCAGACACAGCGGAATTCTGTGTGTGTCTACCTAAAACTGCTCTATGATCCCATACACACACTACAAGCTGCTTACCTAATGCTGGAGAAGGCACTCTGTGATTGTAGTCCCTAGAGCCTTATAAGGTAGAGGTCTTGAGGTATGTACTTAATGTAAGGGTTAATGCAAACACCCTTAGAGGGTACTTTGAGCAGTGTTAGAATAGCCCTACGGGACTAATAAGGGAAGTACTCATGCATTCTCCATAGAGTCCTAAGCAGCTGATCGTGTGTATCCTCTGCGCAGAATATATAATGGCTGCAGTGATAAAGGAGTGTATACCCTAACATGCGGCGGGTATAATTGCAATGGTAAGTATAGTAAATACCCAGACTCATAACACTCACCTAGTCAGGGAAGTATTAGTGGGTGGTGTACAAAAGAAGCACTCCTAAATTGCTAATAAACAAATCAAGCAGCAAATAAGTACGTTTTAATGGTTGCTTAAACATTTAATTCTTCCAAGAAAATCCAAAAGATAGAGGGGTTGTACTATTTTAAGTTCCGTAGGGCCCTCTGGCACTGTAGGGGTAAACTTATTGTTTCCTTATCAGACCGTTTATGGAATGTTGTTCTTTTCTTTCTTATGCTTGGAAAGCAATTATGATGCCATTATGAGCCTAAGAGCTAAAAGGATGGAGCACCAAAAAATCTGAAAATATAAGAAAACAAGTGAACCAGTTGAAAAAAAAGAAGAAAAAAAAAAGGATTCTTTTTTCCCCCTCACAGACCACAACCAGAATAAATTCACTTCAAGGGTAACTGCATCACCTAATGTAGCCATGTATTTGTAACCATGTATCTGTCATCATAACTTTGTGCCCAGGACATACTTGAAAACGAGAGGTAACTCTCAATATATTATTTCCCAGTAAAACATTTTATAAATAAATAACAATCTTTCTAATGAAACCAATTACAATGGTAAGAAGTTTTAGAAAATATTTGTCTCCTTATGGGAACTGCAGAATATATAATTATATTAGTGTCACAATTATTATCCAATTACGTAGGTGTATGGATGCAACAAACAATAATACATATCATTTATAGTGCTCAAGATATCCCTGATTCTAAAATAATCCCAGGTGCTGCACTTTATAAACTTCTATCAGCACTCCTGTTTATTAGGGGAAATACCTATTTAATATACTGCAGATGGATGAAGCATCAGTGAGGAGGAGATTGAGGGGGGCGAGGTTGAAAATAATTAAAGAGTTTTGTATGCCTAATTTGTTAAAATGCCTCTCCTGGGAACATAATAACACTGAAACAAGACCAGTTTGAGCCACAAATTAGACTAAAGCATCTCAAGAGATCTTGAGTGTTTTAAACCCCCATGGAGCCAATAAAATCAGATGGGTTTCATTGACTAATGGGGATGGCAGTCCATCCAAGTGAGTGTCTCCCTGTGGAGAGGGTTGACTGTGGCTACTGATGAAAATCAACAACCCTGCAGTTTATCAATGTAGATCAAAGCTCTGGTAGCCATAATGGTCCCGGAGAAGGGTAGATTATTTGCTGTGATACATTTAAGGGACTTGAGAGTTGTACACAGATGAAAGTATAGTTATGAAACTTCACAGTTTATTCTACAAGAATAGTCTTGGAGAACACACTTGAAGGACACTCCAAGAAGAGACAAGTGAGGTTTGGAAAGCTCTGTACATAAAAAATGTCATCGACAGTATGAAATATTCTACTGTTGGACCCATAAAAGATACTGCAACCTACAAGGAACACTGTTGTCAATAATATATTGGTTTAATGGGCTACCCTTTAAGAATAGTTGATTTGATGAATGTAGTACAATAAAAAATATATACAGGGAATGTAGCAGCATACAATATTGTATTATATGTACTCCATAGGAAAAGTTACATTTCTATTTTAACACATATGCATTTTAGTACAAGTTACAATAATTATCCATGTAGGGTGAATTAAATACATCACTAAGATTGTTCCAAATAAAACATTGATTTCTTCCACCACCTCAACCCACAAATATACATATATAGGAGTGCATTAGGGGATTATGGATATTAATAATGTGTGTATAAGTGTGTGTGTGTGTGTGTGTGTATATATATATATATATATAAATATATATATATATATATATATATATATATATATATATATATATATATATATATATATATATATAAAAATTCTGTGGGTGGTTTTCTGGGTATGCACCTTAACCCTGGCTGTGCTCAAAGCTGTGACCATGCAGCAAGCTTAAGCCTATAGGGAACCATGTTAAAAATGGTTATTGAGGCAAAAGTGACACTGTGTGCTCATTTGCATGTCATTTCCCAGAATCCCTTGCTGCAGTGGAAGTGCTGTATGCTGGGTGATAATGGGGAAAGGCGGGGTTGCAGACTTGCCTAAGATGTGCAGATGAGCATACAGCTATATTTGCATATTTGCTTTCCTGTGGAGGGTTTTTGTCACTTTTTTCACTCACCATAACTTAACTCAGTATTATGGTTTAGCCTATCCCATAGCCTCTCTTGCATTCCCAGTAAAATCAACCCCACACTGATGAGACCCATCAAGGTCGAAACAGCTGTCTGTGGGTGGTTTTCTGGGTATGCACCTTAACCCTGGCTGTGCTCAAAGCTGTGACCATGCAGCAAGCTTAAGCCTATAGGGAACCATGTTAAAAATGGTTATTGAGGCAAAAAGTGACACTGTGTGCTCATTTGCATGTCATTTCCCAGAATCCCTTGCTGCAGTGGAAGTGGTGTATGCTGGGTGATAATGGGGAAAGGCGGGGTTGCAGACCTGCCTAAGACGTGCAGATGAGCATACAGCTATATTTGCATATATATATATATATATATATATATATATATATATATATATATATATAATATATATATATATATATACTCAGAAGTGATATTTTTATTATATACTGTGTATATATATATATATATATATATATATATATATATATATATATATATATATATATATATAATATATAGAGACAGAAAAAGAGAGAGAGCGCACGCCCCATAGCATAATACTGCATAAAATTTATTAAAACAAGGAAAGGGGATGGGGGGTGGGGGGGGTAGGAATCGCACTCACAGGATGCAAATAGTTAAAAGACAATTTGTGATAATATCACCACCATCCGGTTCTGGATACTGGAACACGTCTCCGTGGACTCCTTCAGGGCTGCCAGACACGATCACCAGGGACCAGATGATGAAGGCTCCGTTCGCTCTCTGTACAGAGTCCAAAGCTCCAGCTCACACTTTCAATGGCCGCCGATCGTATTCCCGCGCTTGGTGTAGGCTGCTGCGCATGCGCGGCGTCGTCGTGATGACGTGATCGCGCTCTCAGTACCCTAACGCGTTTCGTCACCTGACCGGTAACTTTCTCAAAGGGCTGTTTTGTTCACTTTTATTGGTTGTGTTATAATAGAATGCACTTAGGTCACATTAGTTGAAGAGATATACTAATATTTTCAAACAATTCACTTTACACAACTTTTTATTTATTAATTATAGTTATATTTAATTTAATATATCACAGTTATATTTTTATTTTTTGGCGCCACACTTTTTTGTTTTATATATATATATATATATATATATATATATATATATATATATATATATATATATATATATATATATATATATATATATATATATATATATATATATATATATATATATATATATATATATATATATATAGTCACAAGCATTGGTTTGAATGACACACATGCCAAAAGAGTCATGATAAATTCACTTTGGTAGCCAAAGGGCACTCATTGCAAGATAAATGCAGATTTAATATAATTAACACAAGTGTGAAGCATTGTAATTGTCGCCAGTAAAGTTACGATTAACAGGCTAGTTTATTATGGCTGGGAGAGGAGGGAGGTGATAGGTGTGGAAGTGGTTAATGATCAGCCCCCTGCAGCCAGGCTTCACTGTAATGGATTGCTGGTGATGCAGATAACATAGTCCTATCTATTCACACAAAGACCCTCAGACCTGCCTTGGATCAATTCACTTTGCTCTGTCCTCTAAGATATACATTATATATTAACGCACACACAATTTAACTTTTCACTTATAGTTAGAGCGTTTCTTATGAGAGAGGGGAGAGACGGGAGAGAGAGAGAGAGAGGGGAGAGAGGGGAGAGAGGGGAGAGAGGGGAGAGAGGGGAGAGAGGGGAGAGAGGGGAGAGAGGGGAGAGAGGGGAGAGAGGGGAGAGAGGGGAGAGAGGGGAGAGAGGGGAGAGAGGGGAGAGAGGGGAGAGAGAAGAGAGAGAAGAGAGAAACGGGATCTATATGAGTTTTTTTTTATTTAATGGAATCATATACACTATGACAGTTCAATTAATATTTTTTCAAGTCCAGAGTACTTAAGGCTTTTCAAGAAGTTATAGGGCTGGATAAAAGGTTTTCACTCCTAATATACACCCCTAGGTATAAAATAATCTGCAGGCATAACCTCTGAATAGATGTATATTTTGCTGCATGTATGGAACGTGGATTTCTTGCTCTAGTTTTGGACACGTCTGTGTGAATCATGGTGAAATCCTCCTATTCAATGAGACATTCACCCCTCAGAGACACTTCTTCTTATTAAGACCCGATGTTCACCGTCAGTTTCATTACCAATCAGGTTAATAACAATAATGTCAGAGACACACATAAAAAATAAATGGAAGCGAGAGAGAGAGAGAAAGAAAGAAAGAAAGAAAGAAAGAAAGAAAGAAAGAAAGAAAGAAAGAAGGAAAGAAAGAAAGAGAAAGAAAAAGAAAGAAAGAAAGAACAAGGAAAGATAGCATTAGGAAACAAAGAAAGGGAACATTATGAATAAAAACGAATAAAGAAAAGGAAGAAGTTAAACCAGAGAAAAAGAAAGAAAGTAAGAACAAGGAAAGATAGCATTAGGAAACAAAGAAAGGGAACATTATGAATAAAAACGAATAAAGAAAAGGAAGAAGTTAAACCAGAGAAGGAGAAAGAAAGGAAGAACGAAAGAGACAATTAAGAAGGAAAAAGGGAGAATAGATGAAAAGAAAGAGAGGAACTAAAAATGGAAAAAGATGCACTTTAGTAAGTAAGTTACCCTTCGGGTAGAGGTTATTATATCATATTCTAACTCCTGACAAGGACCCTCCAAAGGTGAATAATGAATGTATTGAGGAAGAAAGGGGGGTTTGTGATACTGATAAACAGGTTCCTCTTGTGCTCAATGGCAGACCATATACTTTACAATCCCCACCATTAAACAGCCCATGGTTTCAAACCCACAAGGTTTATTAATGGGTGATATCATGACACTTTAACCTCAGACCATATTGATCCCCCACTCATTACTCTTTAGTCAGGGCAAAGTGCAGCCTTTATTAGGGTATTGATTTTCAGTCTAATGAAACAGGGAACTAACAAGTGTTTGCAAAAGGCCAGGATATTATCTCAGATGTACTTTTTCTAGCTCGAAAAGGGATTTGCAAATATTCTGCCTTTTGGCATTCGTTTTCCTATTTACTTTCTTTGCAAAAAGCAAGAGGGGCTGAATAATGTAGGAATCACAATTTCGTGTGGATTTAATGCAACTGCACGATGACAATGGGGTCGGTCGCCTTCTATGCCAGGGGGGTTGGCAACACATACTGTAGCAAATGGGGAGGGGTGGGGGGTTGTAGGGGGATATGTCCAAATCCTGCAATAACCTTCCTGTGAATAATACCCTGCAAGAGATGAGTGCAGCTGGGACTGTCTGACACGGTGTATTTCACATTTCCAATATATTTGCAGAATGGGCTCATACTGTATGTTACATGCATTTCTCCCTTTATCTTTTCCTTTGCGGTATTACATGTTGGGGGTGTACTATGGATATACGTTGCTACTAAGAAAACCCCACACAAACTCAACAGTGTCCATATTAGTATTGTTATAATATTAGCGGGGGTTTGGGTATCTGAAACGGATTACTTAAATCTAACTGTATAACTAAAGTATATTTCATCTAAACGGCAATGCTATTCAGGTAACAAGAAGGTTTTACAGAGAGAACATCGAAAAATGGGGTATTAATATAATTAACACATTAATAACATAACACTATATATATATATATATATATATATATATAAAAGTGTTAATATTAACACATTTATAACATATCAGTATGCACACACACACACACACACACACACACACACACACACACACACACACACACACACACACACACACACACACACACACACTTAGTGGTATATTATTAATATGTTAAATATATATATATATATATATATATATATATATATATATATATATATATATAAATCAACAGTTTAACATACGTAGGAAAACCTGTTACCTGTGTAACATTGCCATTATATATGTATATATGTGCGTTACCAGTGTCTATACATATTATTGTAATTTTAGAATGGTCATGTATGTTTCGTATCACACTGTTTATTCCAGTCTAAGTTTTAAAGCACATTCAATTAACTATACTTTTAAAATAGATGTCGATAAATATATATATATATATATATATATAATACATACTAAAGAAAAATATAAAAAGATAATAAATGAAACAAAAGGGAACGAAATATATAAATAAAGAATGTAGGAAAAAAACATGCACATTTTAATTAAAAAGAAAGACCAGGAGGAAGGAGAGAAAAAAAAAAACTTAGAAAATAAATAAATAAAGTATATATATATATATATATTTATATATATATATATATATATAAAAATATAATAAATGGACGAAATATCGAAAAAAAAATAATAAACA